>NC_056744.1:1438351430-1438391368 GCF_019279795.1 Protopterus annectens | reverse complement strand
ACAAAAATTGGCCCAAATTTTTTTAGCTAGACCACCTTTCCCGGGGTTCAGAAGCTTTCCTTGCGTCCTTCACACAGGATTTTATCCATTTGATGTCAGCTAGACACCTCTGTTCAAAAATCTTTTCTGCCACAGAAATAAAATATATCTATTTCTATTTCTAAGGTGTTATACTCAAACGTTAGTCACTGCAAGGGAATAGTTCAGGATTTTTTGTCTCATGGCTTCTGTGATTCTCATGTTAATGGCATATAGGAAAATCAGAAGTTACTTGCAAGACCTTTTTATAGATGTCTTTTAACCTTTGAACATCAGTTTCTTAGATTTTCAATTACTCCTACTATTTTTGAAATGCCCAAAATACATAAGGACATACACCAACCCTATTTACATCCAATTGTGGATGCCAGAGGCTCCATTATTAACTCCCTGGCTAAGTATTTAGATGTGGAAGTTAAAAAAAATTATTAATAACTGAGCCTCTTCTGTGTATTGATTCATGTTATTTTTTGAAGAAGATTAAGCTGGTTACCTTTGATAGTTCCTGTACCTTTATAACAGCAGATGTGAGGGATCTCTATGGTTTTGTGACTATCTAGTATATAAAGGCGTACCGCAGGACAGAACTAACATGCTCGAACAATTGTTAGATATGGTTTTAAAAAATTTCATATTATTTGAAAAGAAGTATGTTCAAAAAGAGGGTGTAGCAATGGGTGCAGCATGCGGTAGCATGTATGCCAACATTGTGATGCTGGAATGGGAAAGAAGATATCTTACTGGATCACCTTTCTTCCCATTCTGTTACATGTACACCCGTTTTTTGGACGATATTTTCATTCTTTGCAATGGTCCAAGACAATAAATTAATCCATTCTTAGAATATATAAACAACTCAACCTCTTTTTTTGAAATTTACACACACACTGTAAGTGAGATTGAAATAGCCTTAGACATCCTACTCAAAAAAGATGTTCAGAATCAGGTTTGTATCTGAAATATACAGAAAAGAAACCTATTCCAACAATTTTTTTACACTTTACAAGCTGCCACCCTTTTACACAAAAACGGGGTTTTTTGAAAGGATAGTTCATTAGAGCAGCCCGTATGGTCACACTTAATGACATACGTTGAGAGAGAGGTTTTTAAAAAGAAGCGTTATTTGGTAGAAAATATCATGACTGAGGTCATTTTTAAAAGACAGGGAGGATATTTTATGCCTTTCTTAAACACCGAGTTTAGTTCAGAAGAGAATTTTGAGACAAACACTAGTATGTAATTGCATATGTTATCATCCCATATGAATGTATCTTTACCTCCTTCCCCAGACAATGATGGGTTGAACAGGGAGAAGTTGTACAGTACCTTTTAAATCTAGTTTTTTGACCACCTTCTCTATGGATGCATTCCGTATTAACAAGATTTTGGAGAAAAATTGGAAATTGGTTTCTTTACGTGTTATCGCCACCAGATTTATGAAAAGCCGTAATTTGTAACGTTTGCAAGAAAGCATGTATTTTCACTTATCAAGGGGTGTGTAAAATGTTTCAGTGTTATAGTGTCAGAAAATTTTGCATACAGGAAGAAGATTAACAGCAGAATTTCTGTTGCCTAGTAATGTCCCCGGCAGACCTACACACCTGACTGCTGCTTGTCTGTCTGTAGTCATTAATGTGACAAGTCATGCAAAGTTACCACATTCACAGACAGACAATGAGTCGGGACCATGGCTCGTTGATATAAACTGACCCCCTTCTTTAAAAAGGTAATTACTTATTGCAATACATCTTTGCAAGTATCTGATGAGTTGTTACATACCCCCGTTTACAGTCCAGACTCTTGAGGGCACATTAGTGCAGTTGTGACTCGGAAGCGCTGATTTAAAAGTGCGGTTCTGTTGGTGGAGTTTTACAGACATCAGTCCCTGCCTCTTTTCTCTGTAATTGTATTTACTATCTGTGTATGACGCAGGACTTGAAGAAAAACTGTTCCTCCCAGTTAAACCCATTTATTTTAGAAAGTGTTACTGTACATCCCTGTGCATTGGAAACAGTCACGATCCATAAGCAGGAAGTCACGATCCATAAGTAGGAATGCAACCTTTTTAAAAACGGTCCTGCCAGTGCGGAGAAAACAATCATTCCCTGAGTCAGCACTGAGCCGTTAGTCACTGTTCCTTACAAGCACCTTCGCTTTTGGTGAGTACTGTCCCCGAAAACCGCAGTGTGCATTTCCTAAGTCAATTTCCCTTAACTAACAGAGCCGTGAAGAATGCAGGAATTGTGAGGCAGTGTGCCACTAGTTGCGGAAGAAATAAGGTGCGTCAGCCAGAAGTACAAACTTTCAACATTCCTGCTCTGCCTGGCTCATTCCCACTGTGATAAACTGGTGACTTCTTTACAGACCCCATTTTAGGTTAGGCAACTTGTTTCTGCAGAAAGTAGACAAATTATCATACTTTATAAATCTGGTTGCGATATTATGCAAGTACCGGAAATTAAGAAGTGAGAGATTTAAGGGAGATCTTTGGGAAAAGACCAACTTGTGTATTTCGGAAAGGACATAACATTAAAACTTTAACAGCAGAGTGGGACACAAGGTTCGTGGTACATGTACAAGTGTGGGGTCTTGTAACTTTTTTCCCCACATTTTCGAAGTTAACGAAATTACCATTAATGGGGTTTGATTAAAAATTAGAGGTAGACTTTGTTGTAATACAGAGAGAGTAAAATTAGAGGTAGGCTTTGTAATACAGAGAGTAGTCTACTGTGCCCTATGTGAATTTTGCTCGTGTTTCCATGTTGGGAAAAACGAGTGTAAAATCAAAAACAGAATTAGTGAGTACCTTAGAAATATTGGGGACCTTTGTGAATTTAATGCTTTGCCCAAACAATATCTCTCAATACACTGAGCAAAAATTTAAGTTAATCGTTTTTGAGATGATATGCCCTTCGGTCAGAGGGGGTGCATGGCCATATTTACTGGAAAAAGCACAACTTAGCTGGCAGATTCATTTAGATTCAACCCACTGGCCAGGTTTAAATGAGTGTGTATCTATAACCAGCCTTTTAAAATTGAAGGCTTTGAAAATATAATAGAACTGTTCTTAAATGTATTGGCCGAAAATGACTAGCTTTTGGTTACATCTTGTTTGATTTTTATGTTATATTCTTGTAGTAGTACTATACTGTTGGGTGTTTGTCAGAGGGAGGGTGACTTGTTTTATTGACTGTTCATGATTGTGCGTATGACTGCTGATGGAAGTTTTTTGATACCTTTTTATATAGGTTTTTTAAAGATGCTAAACCTCTTTAACAAACCTTTGAGGAAGTGATGTCATGTATTTTAAACTAATTTAAAGGGTGCAACACTTGTTTATTATTGTCTGTTGAAGTTTCTGCAACAACTGTAACTAGGGACGAACGCGCTTACATTTTCAAGCCTAAATAAATCTTGTTGTCTTATCTGGATTGAGGGTTTTGTGGATTTTGTTGGTTTTTGGACTTGCATGTTCTTTACTGTTATGCTAAGCTTACTTGCATAATTAATCTTACTACTAGTGAGAAGAAAGGTACAGAGTCATGTAAACTTCTAAGAAGTACATTATCCGTGGACTGATGTAGTTGGGGAATAAGGGATGAATTATTGGCACTATGCAGTTGTAGAGTTTACATACTGTAGTAATGTCCACCGTTTTGATAAGTAAGAGCCAGTGATATTGTTAGCTTGAGTAAAATTCGTCTACTGGCAATTGGTAAGTACACTATCTGCATACCAGCAAAAAGGTTCCTGAAAGAAATTCAACTGGAAAAGGTGGAGAGAGAACACTGGCTGGGAAGAATTTTGCAGCTGTTTAAGCAAAAAGCAGTTCAAGCTTCAGCTTTGGTACAAAAGATAGCTTCTGGTAATTTAGAGGTGAAATAAATCAAATGTACTCTGAGGTGATTTAAAATAATTGAAACCTTGAAGGTATAGGCAAACTCAAGAAACAAAAGGCTTGAAAAGTAGAAGGTGCTTTAGCTGTTGAGAAACTGATAAGCCTGCAGAAAATCAGAGGCTGAAATTAAAATAAGGCTGGCTGAGTATGAGACTTTTTTTCATAAAAAGATGTTTAAAAAAAAAAAAAAAAAAGAGTTGGAAGACAGCATTCGTGGAGAAAACATGAGATATGGTGCTGTACCAGAGAAGCTAAAATGAACAGACTGTTCATTTTTATGAAAGCACAAATAATCAACCAGACTGGTATTATATATTAGGATTTGTTAATTGAAATGGCAAATCAAGTGTGTGCTCCAGACCTGGCCATGGGTAAGTAGCCAAAACCTGTATTAGTAAAGATGCAGTCATACCAGCATAAAGAATTTATGCTAACAAATGTGTGACAGAAGGGAAAAGTATAAACATTTAAGACAGAAATAGGAAAAAAAAGGAAATTGTGGGAGCAATACATGAGAAAATGTTTTTGAGGAGAAATGAGGTTTAAGAAACGGCAGGAATTGAATAATTGATGTAATGTTGCTTAGGTTATATGACTCACAACAATATATGTGATGTATAATGCTTGTAAATGCAAACATTTTAAAATAGTTTGATTATTTTTATGTAAATCTAATTTGCCTGTGTCACAAGTGATAATGCAATATAGGTGTTTAAAAAATTGGATACAGGAGAGTGTTTGTGGACACTGATTATTCACTGTCCTTACACCTGGCAGAAGAGAAGCAAGTTTATCCCAGCAGTCGGGGAATGTTGAGAGAGCTTTGAGATTCACGCTGATATAACCATCTGTCTTCAGAAATTTTTTTTCATGGAGGATCAAAGACATTTTTGTTGCAGAAACAGGCTAGGGAGTTTATATGTATATATATATATATATATATATATATATATATATATATATATATATATATATATATATTTTTTTTTTTTAATGTAGGAGGGAGTCTTTCTGTACATGTTACAGATGTTAAACAAGTACTCTCTTAGTTTTAAACATTATATGTAGGCTTTACATTATAACAAGAGAAGAAAGGTTGGATAAAGGAATATTTAATATGCTGTGATCTTGGGCTGCTAGGGTAGAGGTGGGGGTGTAAAAGTGCACTGATTTGTATTGTATGCAGAAATGGAATATGTTTTATTTTCACAGGGGTCTGACCAATTAATGCCATTGGCTTGCCACTAATAAACGTTTTTTGTATGCAAGTAGGCTTGAAAAATACAGAATTATGAAAACCATGAAAAATATTACATTCATCTGCAAATATTAGTTTATTTTTCTTTCCATTAGCCAAATGTTTAGTGGGAGTAAAGATGTTTGCAGCGGAAGGTAGTTGTACATTCTGTTTTTCTGTTAAATTAAACCTTTATTGAATTACCACTTGTCATATAGGTAAGCTTACATTTTACATAATCAAACCATATTGATTTTGAATTTACAAACATTGTACATCACATATAATCTTCTATACAGCATAATAAATCCAATATTACTTAAATTGTTCTGTTCATACCTTCTCTTAAACCTTATTCCTCCTTCAAAAATTTTTTTCCTGCATGTACTGTTCCTACAATTTCCATTTTTCTATGCAGTTTACTCCCACTCTCTTTTCTAAAGATGCCACTTCTGTTCTTTTATCTGTTATAAGTTTCATTTGGTTTAGATTTCTGATTTCCTTTTTCTGGTACTTTTTTTGCAGCCATCAGAATTAACTTGGCAATGCCTTACAGGATCTGAATTGCTTAAATATAGTATCCCAGCTCAAAAAAAAAACAAAAAAACGGAATTATACTGATTTGCTTGCCCAGTACTCCTGACAGAGTACTCCATAAGGAATTTTTAAAGTCTGCCAACTGCTTACACTCCAAAAATGTTTGCTGCCAGCTACCCCTTTTATTTCTTCGTACATTTTCAAATAAAGTTTCCCGCGGTAGATGGCAAACATTTGTATTCTGCTTGGGGTATTAAAGTACCTATGCAACACTTCCAAGCAAAAATTCTAAATCTTCTAGACTTGGTGTGCATTTGATTTGTTAATTGCATGTCTAATCTCTCTTCCCAATCTTTTCTGCCCCTTCTGATTGATCCCTATAGTTATACTCTATAATATTTTTATGCCCTAGTAATTATCCTTTTTTTTTTTTTTATTTATTTTTTTTAACAGCAGCTTCTGTTCTAGATTCAATTAAAAACTCAACCAATGCAGGTTTTTCACTTAGGATTCCCCTATCCCTTTATCTTTGCCTGTACTCTATCAATCCCTGTTAGGGAAGGCAATCTCTAGTCTGCAGTCCAAATATATTCTTCACCTCTTCCCATTCTGTTACATTTTCTTTTCTAATTATTTGCTCTCAATACCTTGGTTCCATTACCAGCTTCCTGCAGTCAATTCCAGCCCCTTATTGCCTGTTCTGTCTACTTCTAATTGCAGTCATCCCCATCAGTAGAATCTCCTTTCTCCATTTCTTTGGATTAGTTCTTAATAGTATACTTTCTGAATATAATACGTATGACCTATTATTCTCCTTAAGGATCTGCATCCAAAATCCCACTCTTTCATTATTTCTCCCCTGATTTGTTTTTTTTTTTTCTTTCAATAAACATGTTTATCAAATTATCACATACGACATAGGCAATTTTACATTTATATAAATGAAAAACAAACAACATTGACACCACTTTAGTTGCAGACATTGTACAGCACAGGCACCCTTGAAACAACTGTAGTTGCAAACCTTATACATCACTTATAATTTATCCAGTTATTGTCAATTGCGCATTATATGGCTCATTCAAATCTTGCCTCTTAAACTTCATTCCTTCTCTGCATGTATTATTCCCACAATTCCCAATTATTTCTATGTAGTTTGCTTCGTCCCTTTTCTAACGATACAAACTGCAGTTGTTTTATCTGTGTTACTATATTTGCTTCTTCTAGTAAAGTTGGTCTAGACTTTGATTGCCATTGTCTAGTAACTGCTTTTTTGGCAGGCACCTTAATTAGACTCAGGCTTTGCTATGTCCAGGAAATTCCGATTCTGTATCATAGCTCAAACAAATCATCTCCCCAGTCAGTCACCCAGCATCTTCGACAGAGCAGTCCGCAGGGACTCCTTAAAGTCTGCCAGCTCATTACACTCCCAAAAAATATGTTTCCAGTCACCTCTTTCTTGACCTTCACACATCCAACATTTGCTATCCACCTGAGGAAAAATTCTTTGGAGTCTGGGGTATGCGAAATACCTATGTAAACACTTCCAAGCAAAGATCCTAAATCTTGTAGACTTTGTTGCATATTTGGGAGACAGACAATGGGGGATATATGAATCTTTGTGAATTGCTTATCCAGTCTCTCTTCTCAATCCTTTTTAAGCTTCTCTGAGTCTTAATAAGTTTTACTAATTATTCCTTTTTAAAGGGAGCTTCTGTTCTAGATTCTGTTTAAAAACTGTACCAGTGCTGGTCTTTCATTTAGGACCCCCTTATTTCTTTCTCTTTGCCTATGGTTCCTTTACCAGTTTTCTCCAGTAGATTCCAGCCCCCTTTTGCCTATTATCTTCATCCCTAACCACATTCATCCCTATCAGCAGAATCTTTTTTTTTTCTCCATTCTCATGGTGGTTTAGTTCTTAGAATACTCCCTGCTATTTTATGAATACAGTACTCTGCTTGATTTTTGTTCTCTGAGTCTGCATCCAACATCCTAATTTCTCCTTATTTCTTGAGCCCCCCCACAATATCATTCCTTTCCACTTTAAATTATAGTTTTCTGCTTGTGCTATGTATAAGAGCCATAACTGCTTGTGCTGTGTGTATGAGCCATAACTTTGTTGCTGTAAAATACCGCCTCAAATTGGGTAATCCTAGTCCACTTTGTTCTAGTGGAAGAATCCACTTATCTGCACTTGACCCTTGCCGTCTTCCCTTCCCAGATAAAATCCTTCAACTCTTTAATTGCTATCCACATCCTTTATAGTTCCTTTAGTCTTATACACTGGTTGATTAAAAATATCCAATGTATAAGACTAAAGGAACTAAAACAATTTAATTGCTTGTATCTTAGTATCCATATAACAAAGCTTCCAGTTTCTCAATTTTTGTATTATCTTCTGTTTAGTCTCTTCCTACATATCCTTAGCCACAACACATCACAACAAAGTCATTTTTAATCCATACTCTTAAATAATTCATTTTAATGTCCCCATAAATATGGATATTGTTGGACCAGTTTTTGTGTGGGTACATAATTTACCGCTATTGCCTTTGTTTTAGCTACATTAATTTTGCATCCAGAGAAGATTTGAAACTCTTAAAATGTTCTACAACACTGTAATGTCGCTTTCTTGTTTTGTCATGTATAAAATATCATCTGCAAACAGAGCCAGCTTTTCTTGACTACCATACCAATTATATAATCGAATCTGAGTCCCTTGTTTTCTTGCCAGTGGTTCTAAATAGG
The DNA here is from genome assembly GCF_019279795.1 of Protopterus annectens. Lineage (NCBI taxonomy): Eukaryota > Metazoa > Chordata > Ceratodontiformes > Protopteridae > Protopterus > Protopterus annectens. The sequence continues at coordinate 1,438,382,909 of NC_056744.1, read as the reverse complement.
GGAAAGCAGATAACCTGCCTCATTCCTCTACTCAAGCAGAAGTCATCAGAGAGGACTCCTTCCACTTAAATTTTTGCCTTGTGTATATACTCCCAATCAGCCTTATAATTGTATCAGGGAAAGCAAATGCTTCCATTGCCCTGCTTATGAGGTCCCAATCTACTATGTCAAATGCTTGCTCTTCATCAAGACCCACCAATAACAGTGGTATTTTCATACGTTCTGCTTCCCTCTGGATCACCAGCGTTTTTGTTAATATTGTCAAATCTTTGCCTCCCCTCCACAAAACAACACTGATTCATATCTGTCAATTTTGGTATCTGTGTTGCCATTATAGACATAAACACTTTAATGATGGTTTTAGTATTGAAATGAGCCTGCAAACATTTTCATAAAATTCTTCAAAAATCTGCCCTCCTTTGTTAAATTTTCCCTTCTAGGCCCCCCAGACACATCTTCACTGTTGCAAATCAAATTCCAGTCTCCACCTATAAATAATATTCCTTACTGAAAGCATGAGTATTTCTCGCAGAATTTTCTTAAGCTCCATTATAGCAGTTTTAGGTGAAATGTAAATGCAGGCAAGTGTAATCCTCCTCCCTTGCCAGTAGCCCTTTACTAATATATATCTTCCATTATTATCTTTCCTCTTCTATCACTGTTGGAGCTCCTTTTGCAATTAATATAAATACTCCTCTTTTGCTTTGCCCAAGATATTCCACTGAATAACCATCCTGAAAACCTTTCTATATGAAATTCATATTTTCAGTTCTTTCCAGATTTCTCCTGTAGCATAGCTATTTGCACTGTCCCTTTTTTAATATAGCTCACTGCTCTTTTTCTTTTTTTATATTTATTTCTGAAATAGTTATTACCACCTTCCAACTTTTATGTTGCATGCATATACTGTTCGGCAGGTTGGTCTTTTTATACAGTTGCTTTTTTTGTCATATGCCACATCTTGCATAAAGACATCAAACAGAACAGACAGACACCCCTACCCCCCCAAAACCTATTAACTTAGTAGTAACACGCACAACTATGTACATCTTCAAATGTTGAAGTTTTTGCTTCCTTATAAGAACAAAAGTTCTAAGTTGATAGCCACACAGACAGGCTAGAGTTAACCCAAAAGAAAAGTTATATTCATGTTAAGACGCATGGTATAGCTAAGTTGATAGCCACACTGACAAGCTAGAGTTAACCCAAAAGAAAAGTTATTCATGCTAAGACGCATGGTATAGCCTGCACTATTTGATTTTGTCCATCTTTATAGCTCTCCCAGCTGAGAAAACGCTTTAATGCTTTCAGTAAACATTTTCTCCAAGCCATTTCTTTTTTATCAAATTGTCTTCTAGTGACATGCAAACCTGACAACTGCTAACGGTACCTTTTTTACCAGAAAAAAGCATTATATTCAATATTCTTTTTCATTTACATGCTTTCTAATAAACTTGTTACTGGATAACGCCTAGGGTCTAAACCCAGTCATTTCCTTATGAAAGCATGGGAAAAAGCACACTGATTTTTCTTTTGTCATACTCTTAACCTTTCCTCTCTCCCCCTTTTAAAATTGCAGTGCCTACATTTCTTAACTGAACAAAGCAAAGAAAAAGAAAAAAAGCACCTATTTTATATTAGTGTCCCCATTGCATTTAAAAAAACAAACCAGCTGGGAAAACTCCCGATTGTTTTCGGAGAGCATTATATTCGAGCCAATTTCTCTTTTTTTCCCTCGGCCAGTCTCTTTTCACCAGACTGTCTTCAGTCTCTCTTTGTCAGATTGTCTCCATGGAAGCTTGAGAACCTTGAGAACCAGACAGCCAGTTTATCTTTGTTTCCATGGAAATATGAAGACCAGCTGCAGAACTGCTACAAAGTATACATGCATTTGCTAGAAAAAATAATATTCCATATTCTTTTTCTTGTTCTCTCTTAAAACTAAAGTCCTTAATACAGTCATTTCCCCATACAAGAATGAAAAAAAAAACACAAACATTGCATTGCTTATTTCTCAAAATGGTATAAGACGAAAGAGCGAAGAACGGAGAAAAAGAAAAACACCACCACCTATTTACAGTCCCCATTACACTTAAAAATAGCGTGCAAAGAAAATCCTATGCCACAAATACAGTACTATTAAGAAAAGATAAAAAAGTTTTCTTTTCTTGGTTAGCTTTCTCCCATCTTCACTCCCTAAAGCATTTTTCCGAACATTAATGACATGAAGTAGGGCATATCCTTGGAGACCCCCACAAATCCAAGAAATTTTGAAAAAGTCCAATATTTCCAGTTTTCTTGTTCTGTCATATTTTACAAATAATAAATGTAATCAGATCCTGCAGATAGGCTAGTGGTGGACCGTAGCTGGGATAGCTACTAAAGTTCAAAGATAATGTCACGGATATATAAAACTTGAAATATGTCACTGATATAACAGAACGAAAAAAAGATGCAAAACAATCCTTTTAAATCCACGGAAACCCCACTGCTTCGCCGATTTGGCCAAATGCTTGACTAAAGTGTAACAAAAGACTGTCACACGCTGATGTGTAACAGTTCGAGAGTTAGGTTGGACTGAATCCGTTTATATTTCAGGCATATAAATTCCCAAAACTCTTCCAAATGATACAAAGTAGCTTAAACACATCTCACAACAGCCTGTGTGGAAAAACCACAACAAACATAAAAAAGTACCTTGGGATGTTTGTAAAGCTGACGAAATGTTATTAAGCAAATGCCAAGTTACTCCGGAAGTCCTGACTGTCCGGTTAGCTTATGGTGGAGAAAGCCCAATCCAATACTTTGTAGTTAGGAAAACACAAGAATAATTCCTTCCCTTGGCAAACCCAATAGTTCCAGACTCGTAGGAAGCAAATGAGGCGCTAGTACAATTCCTACACTTAGGCAAACTCAGTAGTTCCAAACTCATAGGAAGCAAATAAGGCGCTGGTAACTGAAAATAAATCCTTTATTTCAACGATAGCATTCCTTAAGCACTAGTTGAGCGCTTTCATCTGCACCATCGCAGACTTCATCAGAACTAGTGCCAACATTTAATTTACTCATTTAAAAACAGTTTTTGGCGCCAAAACTTTGTTGCTCAATTTAAAGAAACAGTAATCCATTTGTGACATAACTAATATTTGACCTGTATAAAAAATACATCTAAATCTTAGTGATTTTTATACACATATCAAATATAAATACAAATGTAAATATAATTATAAATATTAGAAATTTTAAAAGTCTCTAAAAATTAATTATTCGTAATGTATTGTGATTGGAATACTAAAAAATGAATTCAATTCACTATGTGTAATTACATTCCATCAAATATTGCAGCCATAAAAATTGCTATGTATCAAGGATTAAAAATGGTTTTATACTTATAAAATCATTAATGCCTGGATTCCTGGTGGAATCAGTTAAAATCTGCCACTTGCTTTCTTTACAGGCCAGTCTTGTTTTCCAATCCCCTCCAAAAGGAATTTCCTTCACCTCATCTATTATCATAAAGGAGAAAGTGTGTCCCTCACCATATTCCTTGATGTGTCTGAATAGGGCATTTTTACTATCCATTTTCCTAATTTTATAATAATGTTCATAAATTCGTTTCTTTAACTCTCTGTTTTGCCTATATAATAGGCTGGACATTTTTTACACAGAGCTAGATATACTATGTGCTTGGTGCTGCAATTACCACCTATACTCCTAATTTTGCTGTGATTAATGTCATTCAAAACAATATCACTGTTGGTGTTTATATGTGTACATTGTTTGCATCTTCCGCACTTTCTGGTGAAAACCTTGTCTTTATTGTTTTTTCCGCCTTTCCCTAACTTTGAATGTTCCAGTAATCTTTTTATGTTGGGACCAGTTTTGTATACAATCTTAGGTTCCTCACCCAGTATATTTTAGTTGACATCTGCTACTGTGATAATGTCCCAATATTTCTTTATAATGTCCCTAATCTTGGTGCTATGAGGGGTATAGGTCAGAACACACACTCTACCCATATTTTCTTTCTGCAAGTTAGCATTAATCTCTTTATCAAGACCTAGCAGTGGTTTGTATTTTATTCCCCATTGGGATTTAACAAATTCAATGGTGTCACTAATCATGTTACTGGGATATCCTCTCCTGTCAAATAATTCTGCTAACAGAACCATTTCTCCTTCCATTAATTCTCTAGTTGATGACATTCTAGCACATCTAATGCATTGTCCCTTGATAATATTTTTAAAAATGTGTGGTGGATGTTAGAGAATGTGCTTTTTCTATGCATCTTGGATGTAAAACCTTCATCATTGGAACCTATGAATACATCCAAATACGGAATACCGGAGTTGTTTGTTTCATAGGTAAATTTCAAAAAATTGGTAGTTTCGTTGATGTATTCAATGAATTGTGGTATTATCTCATTGGGTCCCTTCCACAAAATGAATATATCGTCCAGAAATCTTACATAGAAAGTGATATACCTGGAGAATGCACAGTTGGTAATGAATTCATTCTCCCAATCAGACATAACCAAGTTTGCAAATATAGGGGCACAAGATGCGCCCATAGCAACTCCCTTGCTTTGTCTGAAAAATTCACCCTCGAAGGTAAGATAATTATGATCCAACACTAGGCCCATCATATCCATGATTAAATTTATTTTATCCCAGGTCAATGTAGAAAACTTTCTAAGACTCCTGGCAAATCTTTCTAGTCCCTCGTCCTTAGGAATACATGAAAATAAGTCACATACATCAATGGTGATGAATGTACATTGTTCTGTCCATTTGTCAGGATTAAGTTTACTCAAGAAATCCCATGAGTCTTTGATGATGAATGGTACATGTGTATAAATATGTTTCGTCCATCTATCGATCGTTACTCCTATGTTATATGTTTTTGACTTGGAACCTGAGATGATGGGTCTAAAGGGTGGTTTGGTCAGAGACTTATGAATTTTCGGTATTCCTATTATGCGAGCCATCACTGGATGATCCACTTTTAGAAACCTATATACTTCTTCTGTGATGCGATTATCAATCAAGTATTCTTCCAAAGCTATGTCAATTCTTCTAAAACCTTGGTTAATTTGATTGATCGAAACCAATTGGTAATTCCCAGAATGGTGTAAAATATGGTATATCTCAGTGATGTAATCTCTTTGGGGATAAATAACTGCCCCTCCACCCTTGTCGGGTTTCATTATTCTTACGTCCTTTTTGTACATATATTCATTCAGTACCGCTCTTTCTTGTTTGGAGATGTTATCTTTTATTAATTCCTGTTTTTTCCGATATTCTCTGGTGATTTCATGGTTGAGTAGATACAGTTCTTTACATATCATCTGTATATTTTACAAATATAATTATTGCATTGTAATCCCACATTGAGTTACTGGTTTTATTACTGTTCTTCTTAATTCCCCATATCCTTTCTGTGCTTCATTTACAATGTACTCTTCTTTTAGTCAACTCTCGTGCTGCCTTCCTTCTCTGACATTTTCCATTGAAATGCTGGAAAAGGTTTTGCAGGTACAGTGCACCTTTTACCAGAAGAACAAGAAGCAGAATCTCCCGATTTACAACTAACTTTTTGTTGGACAAACATTTGTATTTCCTCCTTAGCATACACCATCAAAAAAGATTTGTCTCTCCAGAGAAGAATATTTTAAAGACAGTTGGATACAGCAGTTTGAATCTCACACCTGTCTCGACATTTCTTGAATAGTGGAATGAATTTACTCCTCCTGCCTGGTTTACAGTGAGTAATCGTTCTCCACAAACACTCTGCTGTCTTCCACTTCTAGTGTTTTGTCCTTCTGCCACAGTTTTGTAAGAATCAACTCATTCTGCTGGTAGAATTGCATCTTTACTATTAAAGGTCTAGGTTGCTTTCTTATATTTAGGTTTGGAGCATATACACAATGTGCACTTTCCACTAACAACTGCTGTGGAATACCAGTCCAGTTGCTTATTTGTGCTTTCACAAAATTAATGCAGTCTGTTCCTTCCAGCTTCTGTGGTATAGCTGAAAAGCTCAGTTTTTTCTATGTGCTCAGTCTTCTAATTATATTATTTTTTGAAACCTCTCTGCCTAAGCACTCTCATATTCAGCCAGCCTTTTCTTCATTTCAGCCTCTGATTTTTGTAGCTTTGTCATCTCATCTGAATATCCATTTAAAGCTTCTTCTATTTTTTTCCAGCCTTTTGTTTTGTGTTGATAGTACTACATCAGTGTTTTGTTTTAGTTTAGCCAGGTATATATGTAGATGTTTCATATCTTCCTATAGGTTATTGGAAGTCATGTCTGAAGGTTGCATTACACAGCTGCAGAACTTTACTTGATCAGTGTTTCTTCTTTTTTTTTTCCTACTTTTTATAACTGATTTTTCCCAGGTCTTCTGCATTTCTTTATTCCTGGCATCCAGGCAGTGCACTTTCCAGTTACTGAAATTTACCCATAAGCGCAAGTCTATTGGCCTTCTCTGCTGTGTTTCTGTTTTCATACTGCGAGAGCTAGAAACAAGCTGTTAGTCAGTGTGCAGCCATCTTGGAAGTCCCTTCCTCCCGATTCTTCATCAATCATCATCCCTTTCCATTTTTGAATTGTAGCTTTCTGCTTGTGTTATGTACAAGAGCCTTAACTGTGCAGCTCTGAAATATCCCTTCAAATCAGGTAATCCTAAACCTCCTTGCCCTTTTGGAAGGATCAACTTATCCCAGTTGACACACTCTCCCTCTTCCCCTCCCAGATAAAAACCTTCAACTCTAGTTACTATCCACAACTTCTTCTGTTGTTGGTAAAAATATGCCTGACCAGTATATAAAGCTAAAGGGGCTAAAAACATTATTACTGCTTTTATCTAGTTATACATATCCATAAACAAGAACTTCGTGTTTTAGTTTTTGTACAATATTTTGTTTAGTCTCTTCTGCATTTCTTTAGCTACCATAACAGCGTCCCTTACTTCACTTTATATTGTTGCTGTAAATATGGGTGTTGTTTAACCAGTTCATGCGTGGGTAAACAGCGTATAGCTTTTGCCTTTTGTTTTTATCTTCATTTCATATCCTGAAAAAAACAAAACAACAAAAAAAAAATGCAGAACTGTCTTAAAATAGTCATAACAGTGAGGTGCATTTTTTTTTATTCTTTCAGGTACTAATGTCATAGGTGAATAAATCCAAACTTTTGTGAATACCATACCAGTTATGTCTTTGAATTTCTGAATTCCTTATTTTCTTTGCCAGTGGTTCTAAATGTAATGCAAATAACAAAGTGGAAGAGGGACACCCTGCCCGGTTCTTCTGTTCAGAGACAACTTATCAGAGAGGAATCCTCCCACTTTGACTTTTGCCTCTGGTCCCTCATACACATTTGTCACGAAATGCAAATGCTTCCATTCTCCTATTCCTAAAATCCCATCTTACTCTGTCAAATGCTTTCTCAGCATCAAGACTTGCCAAAAGCAGTGTTTTCTTACATTGTGCTTCAGCTTGGATCATCATTGTACTATTAATGTTGCCACCACAAAGCCGCACTGAACCATATTTGGCAACATCTGTGCCATTTTTTTTTTTAGGCATTCTAGATATAAACAAAATACGTCTATGTGAAGCTGGCTCTAATGGGTCTTTGCCATAGGTATTACAGCCACCACAGCTTTTTTCCAGGATGTTGATGCTTCCCCTCCTCTTAAAATACTGTTGAATACAACCTTTCAGATATTTATCACTCTCTTTTTCTTTCCTCCTAGCTTATAAACTTTCACCGGAATACCATTTATTCCTGAAGACTGTCCTGCAGATTGGTTATACATCATCATTTTTATCTTATCTCCTCAAGTCTTGGCTGTTAATTGTTGAGGCCTATCTACCTTTAACATTTAAATATTTCATAAATATCCCCATTTGTGCTTTTTCTTGATTTCCCCTTTCTATGCTTTATACAGATTTTCGTAAAATTTCCAAAACATCTCTAATACTGCCACAGGGTCTTTCATAATTGTTTTTCCAATATGTTCCCAAAGTTTGGCAACAACCCTTTCTTCTTTCTTTTTCCTAAGTCATTGTGCCAGAAGTCTCTCTCTTCTGGAATTATCAAAAAACAGTTGCTTAACAACAGTCTTTCTAAATTCCATGCATATTGTCCAGTTACTGCCTTACTCTCTTTTTAGTACTCTACAAGTACGCCTCTCTTTGTTCTGTGAGATTCCACTACTCTGTAATACTTTAACTTTTGCCAGCCCCTCTAAATAATTCTTGTAACTTCTAAACCGGAATCACTTATTTCTACCCTTTTTTTTAAACTTCACTTTTATTTTATCCCACTCACTAACTGTAACTTCTGAAGTATTTTCTGGCTTCCCTAAATAATTTCCAAATAATTTCTACTACTCATTCCTTTCTTTAACATGTAGGTGGGAAAGCACCAGTGTCTCATCTTTACTTCATTACCCTGCTTTTTTATGTTCGTAATTATTGGCGGATGATCTGAAATAGTTATTGGATACGTGTCTGTGCTTTCAGTTAATTGCACGTGTCTCTGTGAAGTATAATTTCTATCTAATGTAACCCTTATTGTACCTCTGGGGAAATATGTAAATTCTTGAGTTCCTACTACTGAATTCACATCTTGCATACAAATATTTTCATAAATTTCTTCAGAAATCTACTTTTTATTATATTTTCCGTTTTAGGCCCCTCATATACATTCTCATTGTTGCAAATCAAATTCCAGTCTCCCATCTATAAGTAGTATTCCCCGTTAAAAGCTGATTATTTCTCTCAAATTTTTTTAAGTTCCATTATGGCAGTTTTACATGGAGTATAAACACCTGCCAGCATAATTCTTGGCCCTTGCCAGTTACCTCTTATTACCACAGATCTGCAGTTTTATTATTTTTCCTCTTCTATCACTATTGAAGCTCCTCTAGCAATTATTACAAGTACTTCTCATTTCCTTTGTTCCTGATATTCTGCTGAAAAACCATCCTGAAATCCTTTTTGTAAAATTCACGTGCTCTGTTCTTTCCAAATGTCCAAATAGCATTGCTATTTGCACTCTTAATTTCTTCATTTAATTTAAATATTTCCTTTTTGTTTATACATGTGAGACCATTCATATTCCAAAATATATGAAAGTGTCACCATTATAAGAAGTTGTCTTTACTACCGAGTGTATATGGTAACTTTATGAAATGTCAGTTTCTAGCTTTTGTGATGCATGCATCCAGTATTTGGCAGGTTGATCATTTTATGCAGTTGTTTTCTTATCAGCATAGGTACCTGTGTAACATTTTGCAAGACACTTTTTTTCTATAAAAAGTTTTAAAACAAAATACCCCCATAACTTAATGCAAACTCCGAAAACTATATGTACATCTTCAAATATTGAAGTTTAACCATCCTAATAAGAACAGTTGTCCCAAATAACCAACACAGGCCTTAAGTAACCTAAAGTTGAGGTTATCCATGCTAAGACGCATGCTACTGTCTGTGCTTCTACTTACTATAATGTAGTGTATGTTCTTATCTTTATTCCCATCACAGATGTGAAAAACTTGCATGCTTTCAGAAAACATTAAATGTTAGCCTTGAAGAAGCCAGTGCTTGGTATTTGTTTTGCCCTGTAATCAGCTTGTTTCAGTGGCAACTTCAGAGAAAAAAATGGCACCATCACCTGTAGGCTTGTAAAGACAAGCTGAAACGCATTTTGCTAAAGAAATACTTGTATTTAGTGATCTCCTCTTATTTATGTGTTTCCACTTAAAACTTATTCGATTAAGCCAAGGGTCTTACTCCAGGCATTCACCTATGCAAAAGTAAGAAACATATCTGCTGTACGCGTTTATAATCTGTGTACTTTTGCACTCCTTCTCTACCTCAACAGCTAAAGGTCACAGCCTATGAACTTAAATATGCTTATGTCTATTTTTTCTGTTTTGTATTGTAATGCCTGTATTTCTTGATACTAAGAAAGAAGAAAGGAAAAAGATCTCTTTTACTTTAGTATTTTTATCGTATACAATAACTACAAATGCTTTAGTAAAAAACATGCAATTATTATCATGAAAGTTTCAAAGAAACACTGTTAAGAACAAATTGTTTTACCCTTTTCCTTCCTGTTTCCCACCCCACTGTGTCTTTCAATCATTAATGACACAACTGAGGCAAATGCCTTTCAGTTCCCCACAAGTTTAACAGTCATCCAAAGTCTGCACTTTTTATATTTCGCAGATGTGAATTACACTTTGAAGTCTCACATTTATTCACTAATTTCTGTGATCCTGTTTGTCTCCATTTCTCAAATCCAGACTCTGGTTCATTTCCAAGGTACTCATGATTCTTCTAGTCTACTGCTGGACTTTTGTCAGTGTCTGAAGCATTTTCTTTGGAACAATGGAAAAGGTTTCACTTGCAAAATCTTTCCATGTGCTTTATCAGAAGAATGAGAAACAAGAGTCCCCTTCTGCTTATTGGCTTACTTTTTGTTGGACAAACTTGTATTTCCTTCTCAGCCTGTTCTGCATCAAAAAATTACTTTGATTCTTTAGAAAAAAAAATATTTTGAAGACCACTGGATACAGCAACTTGAATATCACACTTGCTTCTTGACATTCCGATTGCTGGAATAAATGTGTTTATCTTCTGCCTGGTGACATTCCCTGATTGCTGGAATAAATGTTTATCTTCTGCCTGGTGTACCATGAATAATCAAGCTGATGATGTTAATCTTTGTTTATCCCTTGCTCTTGGGATTTGGTTCCGACCTTGGAACTGAGCCGGCCTTTTTTCAAGCTCACGTCAGCCACAAACCTCTCGTGCTAATATTTTACTCATGCCCTTCTCCCTGTTACCTCAGATCTTGTTTGCCGCGTTGCTGTTAGCTGTGTCGAGCCTTTCCTCTCCAGCTAAGTGTATCTTTTTGATAATTTTTGAGTTTTTTCTCACAGAATTCTTAGTTTTTCATCGTATCTTCTTATTCTTTATTACTTGTATCTTTTTGGTATCTTCTACTACCTTTGTTGGTAGTCTTTCTTCACCCTCCCTTGGGCCTTGTGTGTGTGTGTGTGTGTGTGTGTGTGTGTGTGTGTGTCTGTCTGTCTAGTTTTTGAATATTTTTGTGGATATAATGTCTGAGAAGAAAGGGTGTCCAGGCTTTAAGATGTGTTTGGAGTGCGGACACAAACTGTCTCACTCTGACACGCATGACTTGTGTGTTTACTGTTTTGGCCGTGCCTCATCTCACAGTGAAGCCACCTTGTCAGATTTGTAAAGGTTTTTCTGCCTGACTTTGAACAAATGTAAAAATAAACTAATACTAAAGGGTCTCTTTAAGACCCCTTTCTGCGAGGCTATTTTTGGGTCGCAGGAATCTTCTCCTCCTTTGAAACAACATAAAAGGTCTACGTCTCTTCCATCATCTCCCTCTGGAGACCCTAAGGAATTGAAACATAAAAAGGCTAAATTGTCAGTCGTCAGTGCCGAAGCTTGACTCTGTCTCTGATTATGTCTGCTGGTCCCTCTACATTGTTGCTTTCGATGCAGACATAAGCCTTCATGGTGTAGACTACTATGGCACCGACCGACTAGTTCGGTGCAGGCTTCCTCTGCACTGATTGGTATATCGGCGCAGTCATTTTTAGCACTGACTGAAGTCTCGGTGCAGACTCCTTCCACACCGTCCAGTTTCTTGGTGCAGGCATCTTTGGCGCCAACAGTTTTCCCAGCGGAAATGCCTTTGGCGCCGACAGTTTTCTTAGCGCAGACCCCCCTCAGCACCGACAATTTCTTTGGTGCAGGCCTTTTCGGCACCGATGATTTTGGTGCAGACCACTCCAATTTTGATGACACTATTCTCTGTGCAGGAATCTTCCGCACTGTTGATTTTCGTGCATACTGCTTCTGCGCCAGTTTTAGTGGCGCAGACTATACAAAAACCGCCAGTTCTGGAGCAGACATTACCTATACAGACACCTTTTTTAGTGGTCGTTCTAGCCCTTTTTTGGACAGGCCTGAATCACCTTCAGGGCTTTCAGTGAGGTCTACCAGAAGCCTTTCTGAACATGATGTGGTGCATCTTATGGACCAGCTGCTTTTGGCCAGAGGAATTCCTGCACCTTCTAAAGTCTCTCTCCCCTTTGGAGTTGATCACCCTTCTCCACAGACTCCTACCTATACTCCTTCGACCTCTGTGGAGGTTTCGAGAAATCCCACCTCGGGCGGGCCGTCCTTCCAAGCCTTGGAGTGGACACTGGCCGCTACTTCTTGGCTGCTTCTGTCAGAGACTACTACTTCCTCTGTGCCTCTGCTGTGCCTCTGCTATCTCAAGTCTCAACCCACGGACACCGGCGCAAGAGTCTCAGGCCATTCTCCCCCTGGAGACCACGTCCTTGCAACCTTCCCCAGAGTCTCCCACTGAGGAAGTCCATCGCAAGACTACGTGTAAGAGGAAGTACATGGACTCAACGGAAGAGTCACTGACCGAAGACACAGATTACAATGACTGGAGGGGTCCCCACGTTCACCTTCTGACGAGGTTTCCTTTGGTGACATTCTCGAAATTTAAGCAGATACGTGAATGGAAGTCTTCTAATCCTTCCTCTTAGTAGTTTGTGCTCTTGTAGGCTTTTCGTGCCCGGACCCCTACCTCCTGAGTTACCCCACCTGCCAATGAGCTTGTCAAGCTCATCGTGCAGCATGCATGGAAGGCACCGGACTCTGTGGAGGCCATACCTTGTAGGCCAGACAAAATCCTTTCTCCCCCAGAAGAGTGCCCCCATTGATCAAAAGGTCTCCCAGTAGACGCCATGGTGGTAGCTGCTGCTACAAAGAAGGAACTGGCGGAGGAGAGCCAGACTGTGTTCATCCGCCCAATAAGGAATCTCGGGCGATGGACAGATTAGAGAAGCGCGTCTTTGCATCATCCACCTTTGCTGTTAGGTCCTTGAAGTACCTGGCACATTTCACAAGGCTACAGAGAGACTTGGTATCTGAACTCTCTGAGACCTTGGCAGAAGCAGTTTCTGATGAGGTCCGAGACAAGGTGGCCTCTCAGTTAGCGACCCTAAAATCTGTTTCCAATTCCTCAATGCGTTTGATATCGCACGCTACTGAGGGAGCGGCGAGAGCTGTGGCTGCAGGCATAGTCATGAGACGCCATGCCTGGATGCACCTTTGTGACTTTGCGGATCCCTTCAAGGCTTCCTTCTTTAACACCCCTATTGAGACCACAACTTTGTTTGGGTCCAAGGTAAAAGATACATTGGCCAAATGTGAACAAGATGGTAAGACCTTATCTGCCGTGAGTGTCCGTTTATCTTCTCCTCGGCAGTTCTAGTCTCCAGGAATCAGAAGAGTGGGAAAATGTGGCACAAAAAATCTCGGGTCCTTTCCGTGACTCAGGCCGAGTTCTCTCCTAGTGGCATGGGAGGAATTCCAATGGAAGACTCTCCTTTCGGGCTAGGGGAGGTCCGCGAAACCGGGGTTCCAGGGAATCTTTCTCTGGACAGCTTTGTTACTGCTCCTGATGAGCAGCCTGATTGCTTTCCTCTGGAAGCAGTCAGGGGTCATTTTTCCTTGTACCCTTCTGCCTGGCAAACCATAACCACAGATGCTTTGGTACAAAGGCTCATCACCAGAGGATGCCATATTCCTTTCTTATTCACTCTCCCTTACCCAGAAGCTTACCTGACGTGCCACCCAGTCAAAGAAAAGCTGCAGCTATAGAGATATCAGAGTACTTCAAAAAGAGTCATCCAAGCAGTCCCCCCCCCCCCCCCAGACCAGACAGGATCCGGCTTCTATTCGAGATTCTTTTTGGTGCCAAAAAAGACAGGGGACTAGAGACCAATTCTGGATCTCTGCGACCTAAAATTCACACAGACAGAAAAATTTCGGATGGTTACGGTTCAGTCTATACTTCCACTTTTGGAAAAAGACGATTGGATGTGCTCCATAGAACTTCCGCGTACTACCACATAAAGGTGGAAAGGTGCTGAAGAAGATATTTTCGCTTATGGGCAGGAGCCAGTTATTACCAGTTTTGCGTACTGCCCTCCGGACTCTCTACAGCCCCCAGAGTGTTCACAAAGTGCATCGCAGTAGTCCCAGCTCACCTGCGGCTTCAAGGATTCCAGGTGTTTCTCTACCTAGGTGACTGGCTCATTACTGCCCCAACAAGACGTCTACTGAATCAGGCCTTGACTTACACCCTAAACACAGCACAGCAGCTCGGAATATTGATAAATTGGAAAAAGTCAAACCTTACTCCGAGTCACTCAGAGTACATTGGAGTGATTCTGGACACAATGACTTGTACAGTGTCTTTACCAGATCACATAATTCAGAGGATCAAACAGGTTCAGGCAATACTTTCATAAAATCTAGCCTCAGCTCGATCCATTCTTTAATTGCTGGGATCGATGGCAGCCTCCCATCATCACAGTCCCTCTACAAGGCTACACATGAGGCTTTTTCAATGGCTGCTTCTTACTCAGATGTACCCATCCCAGCACCCCTTATCTTTTCCGATTTGAATAACCAAGATTTGCTCTGGTGGATGTCAAACAGCCCTCACCAGTGGTATCGCCCCTTCAACCCTCATCTGCCCAATGCCACGGTGACCACGGATGCCTCCCTGATGGGGTGGGGGACTGTTTCAGGGAAAGACAGTCCAAGGCGCTTGGTCACAGATGGAGGCCCATCTGCATATCAATGTCCTAGAACTGAGGGGGGTGCTACTAGCGTTGCAAGCATTCCAATTGATCCTTCCGTCAGGGACTATTGCAGTTCAGTCAGATAACACGGCAGTAGTCTGTTACATCAGCAAACAAGGGGGAACCAGATCATACCCACTCTATCGAGAGGCCATGAAAATATGGCAATGGGCGATAGCTTCCAACTGTTTTCTGATAGCGACGCACATTCCCGGGAGCTCCAATGTGATAGCTGACAAGTTGAGCAGATGCATTCCACAGCCTCACGATTGGTCTCTCAATCCTCTAGTGGCGGCAAAGGTTTTTGACCGCTGAGGCCAGCCTTGCTGCAACCTATTTGCGTTCCCATCCAATCACAAGTGCAGCAACTACTTTGCCCTGATCCCTCCTCGGGGACAGTCACCAAGAGATGCCCTAGTCCATGATTGGCCTTTGGGTCTGCTATATGCCTATCCTCCGATACCCCTCATTCCCCTGTTCAAGAAAGCACATCAGTTGAAGAGCAAAGTGATCCTCGTTGCTCCATGTTGGCCTCAACAAATTTGGTTTTCTCTTCCTGTAGCCTCATCTGCTAGATTGACCATGGATTCTCAGTCCAACTCCAAAGTTGATCTCTCACCCGCAGAATCTGGTTCATCCAAACCTATCCAGCCTGTAACTGACAAGCTTGGTTTATCCACTTCCAATGATTGCCAGGCAGCATGACCTATCTTCCCCTGTGCGTGACATTCTGATTGCCTCTCGTAGATCATCCACCAGACTACTCTACCGCAGCAAATAGAAGAGGTTTTCTCTCTGGCTACAAGATAAACAAATGGACCATTTTACAGCCCCTTTTTCTGTTGTGCTAGAATATCTTTCAGACCTTTTTAAATTGGGGGGTAGCAGCCTCCACAGTTAATGTTCATTTGGCTGCAATTTCTAATTTTCATTGGCTTCCAGGGCTCTTTCTTAATGTCACACACCCTTTTTGTAAGACCTTTCTGAAGGGTGTAACCCAACTAAAGCCTTCATTCAGAGAACCTGTTCAACTTTGGGACCTGGCCTTAGTCCTTCCAAGGGTTGACAACTTCTCCTTTTGAGCCTGCATCTACCTGTGATCTAAAGTATCTGTCATGGAAAACTTTGTTCTTAGTTGCTATTACTTCTGCCATCCGTATTTCTGAATTACAGGCCTTGTCTATCGAACCCCCCCCCTATCTCCTCTTTCACAAGGACAGAGTTTCATTAAGGACCAATCTGACCTTCTTGCCCAAGGTAGTTTCTGAGTTGTCTATCAATCAGACTATTGATTTGCCACTGTTCTTCCCTAATCATTCTAACAGAGGGGAATATTGCCTGCGTACCTTGGATGTACATAGGGGAATATTGCCTGCGTACCTTGGATGTACATAGACAAATTCATTTTTACCTAGACAGGACTAAATTTTAATAGAAAATCTGACCAGCTGTTCTTGACCTTTTCTGGATCCAGATTAAAGTAACTTTAGAAACTGGGCAACCTAGCCATTTGGTTGAGAAATTGTATTACTTTCATTTATGGCAAGAATGGTATCCCTTTACCTGGAGAGTAAAGGCCCATTCTACAAGATCAGTGTCAACTTCTGCAGCCTTCTATGCTAGAACATCTTTGCATGACATTTGTGCATTCGCAACCTGGGCTAGGCCTCATACCTTCATTGCTTATTACAAATTGGACTCTGCCTGCAGAGGCAGAGATTCCTTTGGTTCTATGGTGCTCCTGAATGTCCTTCCATAGGGCCACCCAGGGAACAAGATGGCTGGGGACTCTGTCCCAAGAGTAAGGAGTAAACGAAGATTAACAACATCCAGATAAAGAAGTTATGTCTTACCATAATGTTCCGTCTGAGTTGTTTCATCTTCATTTATTCATTACGGCCCACCCGCCTTCCCCCTCTGAAGTTTTCTGTTGGATCTCATTTGTCCTTCTTTCCAGTTGTTAAGTTGTGTATGACCAGAGGTAGCCTCGGCTTTATTTTTCCAACTTGCAAGCTAGATCTGAGGTAACTGGGAGAAGGGCATGAAGGGTAAATCTTAGCTCGAGAGGTTTGTATGTGATGCAAGCTTGAAAAAAGGCCAGCTCTGTTCTGAGGTCAGAACCGAATCCCAAAAGTAAGGAATAAACGAAGATGAAACCACTCCGATGGAACGTTATGGTAAGACGTAACTTATTTTTTCCCAACTTCTCATACTTTGCCATTTTGTTGCAGTTTTGTCAGGATCTACTCTTTCTGCTGGTAAGTTTACATCTTTACTTGTACAGGTCTTGGCTGCTTTCTCGTGCCCTTTCAAGTAACTGTTCCTGCTGTGGAGTAGCAGTCCAGTTGCTTATTTGTGCCTTCATAAAATAATTACAGTCTGTTCCTTCTAATTTCTCTGGGACAGCAGAAAATCTCTGACAAATCTCAGTTTTTTTCCCTATATGTTCTGTCCTCTTAATTGTATAATTTTTTTGGAACGTCACTTCTTTAGCAGTCTCATACTTGGCCAACCCTTTCTTCATTTCGACCTCTGATTTTTGCAGTTTTTGTCAGCTCATCCAAATATCTGTTTACAGATTCTTTCATTTTTTCCAGCATTTTGTTGATATTCTCCTTCAGTGTTTTGTTTATTTCAATCTATTCTGAGCACATTTTACTTATTTTATTTTCTTCTGGATTACTGGAAACCATGTCTTGAACCAGTGCTGGAGCTTGATTGAATTGCTTTTTGCTGAACACCTGCATGATTCTTCAGTGTTTTCTCTTCACCTTTTTTAGTTGATTTTCTTAAGGAGACAGATAGGAAGAAGGTAAGAGGAAATGAGGTTATCCAGGAAAGAGATGCTCAGTTTCTTATTTGCTGGCATCCAGGGAGTGTATTTACTAGCCAGTAGCTGAATTTACTAAAACTGCCGAGTTCCTAGCCATTGTCTTTCACCTTGTTTTTTCACAGTGAGTGAGTCAAAATTAAGCTGTTGATCAGTGTGCAGCTTCTTGGAAAAAAACATTTGTGCATTCTGTTTTTAGTGAAGTTTACAAAGATTGATTGCTGCCCTACTCTACATTGAGATGAGCTGTCTGCATGTGCAAGCAATTAATCTTGCAAGTACTAAACATTCTTTGCTGACTGGAATACAAAATTTAAAGGTATAATGACACGCAGTTCTGTATAAAAAAAAAAAAGTTTGAAAATTATGGAAGTGAATAAGCCATAGCAGCCTTAATACTTTAATGCATTTAGTAGAGCATTGTACAGTTTAATCTTAAAGATAGCTAGTATAGTTTTTCCTAGGGCTAAAAGTTAATGGTTTTTGAAATATACTAGCTGATTTCCTAGCTGAGTGGAGAATAGAGATAAGAAGAAAGACTTGACTGCAATCAGTGTAAGTCAGAACACTGGCTGTAGCATGTCCTTTAGCATGGGTAACCTTAGATCTGAAGTAGTTAACTTCATTTTATCTGCAACCTGTGGGTATACGGATCCGTATCGGATCTGAGCTGGCAACTTTTTTCTAGCATCTGCTCCAAGCTCCGAGCTCCTTCCCTTACCCGTAATGCACTACCATCTCCTATCTTCCCCCAGATCTCATTTGCCGTGCCAGTAGTGTGCATCGTGGTCTCCTTTGCTCTGAGCTCAGGGGATAGTAAGGGCTATTAATACTTAATCGCACGTGTGTCTGAGTGATTTTTTTCCCCTTCCTCCCCTTTAGTGTATCGCTTGTTCGTCTGTTTAAAAAAAAAAAAAAAAAAAAAAAAAAAGTTTTGTTAAACTTGGTAGAGTAGTTGTTAGGCCTGCCCTTCCCCTACATGTGTTTGTGTGTGGTTGTTCTGGTAGGTAGTGTTTTCTTTTTGAGTGCAGGACCATGGCTGATCAGCCAAAATCTGTTTTCAAGAAATGTACAGAGTGTGGCCATAAGCTCTCCCCAGCTGATGGTCACACTGTGTGTGATTTGCTTTGGAGTGGCACATTTGTCCACTCAATGTGCTATATCTGCACTGTGTTCAATACTAGGGCCCTCGGGGATCGGAAGGCCAAATTAGTAGCCAAAGGCCTTCTCCCCACATCCATGCTGGAATCTGCCATGGCATTGGTACCTAGTGCTCAACCTCCCACCCAGACAGGGACTCAAACTTCCTCTTCTTCTGGTGCTGGGCCTAATAAAGACAAATCTACAGTCAGCGTGGCTGACGAGGAAAAAGAAAGAGAGAGGCGCAAAGAGGATAGGGACAAGAAAAAGGACAGACCTCGCAAGAGATCCCCAGACAGGGAGCTCTTTCTTAGTCCCCCTTCTAAGGCCATGAGACCAGTTTCTCCACGGCTCTGATATCTTCGTTTCTCACTGGAGCCGTTGTAATATTCGGTTCCAAGACCTTCCTCCCTGTCATTGTGCAGACCAGCCAGATCCGAGTCGGCCTCTTTGAGGTCGACTCCGAGTTTATCGGACTTGGACATGGACAGGATGATGCGGAGAGTCATTCAGACCCAAATACAGATGGGAGTCTTGCCAGTAGTTCCCTCTCCCTCTGGAGGGGGGACCTCTATGCCCTTTTTCTGCCCCATCTCTCCTTCCCTGATCCGTGCTTCGGGGCTCTTGGATCCGAGGATTTTCAGAGCTGGTAGCTCGGCGACGACTGTTCCTCCAACCTCTACTCTGGCTGTTACCTTGAGTTCCTCGGATCTGATTAGTTTGGATCCGAACGACTCTCGGAGCCACGGACAGAGAGTTAGACCCGAGGGAATGGATTCTTCAGCTCCGACCTTTTCGGATCCGGCATGTTTTCTTGGACCTCAGGCTACCCTTGCTTCGGATCCGGGGAGGGCGTCTTCCTTGCTGGGTGCTAAGGAGGTTCGCTCTCCCTCGGCCTTTGAAGTGGTGGAGAGCGTTCTCTCCCAGGGATTGAGACCCCAGCCCATCCCCTCGGATTCCACCCAGGCCCCCTTAGATTTGGCGACGACTCCCTTCATCCTGTCTCTGGGACAAGCCCGTGCCAGAGGATTCCCAGGTTAATTTCCTTGAGGAACCCCCTGCGGCTCAGGAATCCTCTTCTGAGAGTCCCAATGAAGAGGGTCACCGTAAGCACAAGTGCAAAAGAAGGCACTTGGACTCCCTCGAGTCCCTCACTACGGACACTGACTTAGACGAAGGAGAAGGTTCCCCCAGGTCACCTCCCGAAGACGTCTCCTTCAGAGAAATCATGGTGATCCTCCATCAGAGGGGAGGTTGGTCAGCCCCAAAACCTTTTGGAGATGAGTCTGTGTTTGTGGAGGCCTTTGGCACGGGCCCATCTACTTCCTGGGTGTCCCCGCCAGCGGACCCCTTGGTGGACCTTATCACCACGCGGGCATGGAAGGAGCCTGACACTGTAGAGCCCATCCCCAAACGCCCTGAAAAAATTTTATCACCCCCTTCCGACAGGCAACCTTGGTCAAAAGGAGCCCCAGTTGACATTATGTTGGTTGCAGCGGCCACCAAGTAGGAACTAGCACAGGAGAGTTCTTCAGTCCACCCTCAAGACAGGGTGTCCAGGTCAATGGATAGGCTTGGGAAGTGCGTCTATTCCTCAGCAACCTTTTCAGTCCGTGCTCTGAACTATTTGGCACGTGATCTGGCTTCAGCGAGACCTTACTTCGGAATTCACTGAGTCGTCCCCAGAGTTTTTATCGCCGCAGGGCAAACAGTTGTTCTTTGCGAAAATGTCTACTCTGAAGTCTGTCTCAAACATGTCTATGCGGCTCCTTTCCCATGCCATGGAAGAAGCAGCTAGGGCGTCTGGGACAGGCATACCATGAGACGTCATGCCTGGCTCAGCTTGTGTCAGTTCGCGGACCCTTTCAAGGCGTCATTTATCAACACTCCCTATGACTGTTCTTCCCATTTTGGGAAGACAGTACGTGACGCACTTGTCCAGAGCGAAAAGGACGAGAAGACCTTTGTCTGCCGTCGGGATCCGCTTCTCTAACCCTCAGCGGTCCTTCTCTAGGAATCAAAGAGGGCAGAAGAAGATACGTGACACACTTGTCCAAAGAGAAAAGAACGGGAAGACCTTTGTCTGCCGTCGGGATCCGCTTCTCTAACCCTCAGCGGTCCTTCTCTAGGAATCAGAGGGCAGAAGATGATGTGGTTCCGAAAATCTCGGTTTTCTTGGGATTCTCAGGACAACTATTCCCCGAGAGGCAGGGGGGGACAGGATTGACGCCAACCCAGAGGTAGAGGGGGTCCCAGGAATTTTGGGTCTAGGGAACCCTTTTCTGATAGACCCGGTTAGCAGCCCTGAGGGGTTGCCCGACTGTCCTATTCTGGAGGCAGTCCGGGGGAAGATTGTCCTTACACCCAGCGGCATGGGAGTCCATTACGACAGATTGCTGGGTGTTACAGATAATATCCAGAGGTTACACTATCCCATTTGTAGCCCCTCCAAATATTCCAAAACACCTCCCGGATGTTCCATCCGCTCACAGGGAGGCCACAGCTCTAGAGGTTTCAAAGCTACTTTTCAAATGAGCCATAGAACAGGTTCCCCCCCAATCAGTCCAGATCTGTCGTCTACTCAAAGTTCTTTTTGGTGCCAAAACAGACTGGGGACCTAAAGCCCATTCTAGACCTGTCAACATTGAACCTGTCTGTAGCCAAACAGAAATTCCGGATAGTCATCCTACAGTCCATTCTACCTTATCTCCGAGAGTGCGACTGGATGTGCTCGTTAGACCTCCAGGATGTTTACTACCACAACAAAATACACACAAGCTCCAGGAGGTTTCTATGCTTCCGGCTGGGAGCCAGTCATTTTCATTTCAAAGCCCTACCCTTCGGTCTCAACACAGCCCCCAGGGTGTTCACCAAGGTAATGGCAGTTGTAGCGGCTTACCTGAGGCTTCAGGGTATTCAGGTGTTTCCTTACCTGGACGACTGGCTCTGCGCCCAACAAGCATCACCTGTGTCTGGCTCGAGATTACTTCATTCGGTTGGCAGATCTACTGGGAATTACAGTCAATGTTTTGCAACTAGTACAAGTTCTAGACTTCATTGGGGCACGGCTAGACACTTTGCAGATGAAGGTATTCTTAACTCCAGACAAGATCTTACACCTCAGATGCCACATAGCTCAGATAGAGCACACCTCAGATGCCACATAGCTCAGATAGAGCACTCCAAGTCTCCAATAGTGAGTGAGGTTCTCCGGGCTCCATGGCTGCCTCCATATCGATTCTCCCTTGTGCGCGCCTTCATGTGCGGGTTCTTCAATGGACTCTGGCTGTTCAGTGGTCTTGGCTAGACCTGCCCATGGAATTTCCGATCAGGATCAGTCACGTCTGCAGGACGTCTCTTCTTTGGTGATTAAGTTCACAGGAGATATCAGAAGGACGCCCCTTTGCGTCATCTCCAGTCCAAGTCACAGTGACCACGGACACCTCCCAACTCGGGTGGGGGGGGGGCACTGTTTGGGAAGGACAGTCCAAGACACGTGGTCCCAGTCAGAGACCCAAGTTGCACATAAATGTTCTAGAGATGAGGGCAGTGCTTTTAGCTTTGGAAGCCTTTCACACTGTCCTTCCCCTCGGATTGATTGCAATTCAGTCTGACAACATGTCGGTTGTCTGGTATGTCAACAAGCAGGGGGAACCAGATCCTACCCCCTATGTCACGAAGCCATGAGAGTGTGTGAATGAGCAATCTCCTCCAGTTGGTTTCTGTTAGCAACGCACATCCCGGGGCCCTCCAACATTTTAGCGGACAGATTGAGTCAGGCTATTCTGATGCCGTACGAGTGGTCTCTGAAACGGTCAGTAGCGGAGAAGATCTTCCATGCATGGGGTCAGCCTTGCTGCAATCTCTTTGCATCTCCGTCCAACGCAAAGTGCAGCAAGTTCTTTGCTCTGATTCCCCTTACCAGGGGAAGTCCCCAGAGAAGCTCTACTAGCCCATGCTTGGCCCCCTGGGCTTCTGTATGCTTATCCACCATTGCCACTCATTCCGAAGTTTCTTAAGAAAGCTTGCCAACTGCGGTGCAAAGTTATCCTCATTGTCCCATTCTGGCCTCGTCCGGTTTGGTTCCCATTCCTTTGGTCTCATCTCTTAGCTCCCCCATGGGTTCTGAATCTCTGCCCAGATCTAATCTCTCATCCGTCAGGGGCCCGTCCACCCGATCTGGACAGCCTAAAGCTGACAGCTTGTTTGCTCCAGTTCCCTTGATTGCCAGGACTCCCGGTCTTTCATCCCCGGTAAAATCCATTCTGGTGGCTTCTCTTAAAGATTCCACTATGGAAGCGCTTTTCCATTTGGGCTGCACAGTGAAAACTAGATCCTTTTACAGTCCCTGTTCCAGCGGCATTTAATTTCTTGTCTGGCATTTTTCAGCAAGGAGCTAGTTCCTCCACAGTGAAAGTACAATTGGCAGCCATTTCTAATTTTCATGTTGGTGAAGACAACATTGCCTTAGCCTCCTCTAGGCTGTGTAAGGCTTTTTTTAAAGGTACTTTTTTGTTATATCCACCTGTCAAGGATTCAGTGCCTCCTTGGGACCTTACCTTTGTTTTACAGGCATTGGTGGCTCCTCCATTCGAACCTGCAGCTTCGGTGGATTTGAAATTTTTATCCTGGAAGACCGCTTTCCTAGTCGCCATTACATCTGCTAGGAGGGTTTCTGAGCTTCAAGCTCCGTCTGCTGTGCCTCCGTGTTTGGCTTTCCACAAGGGATAGGGTCTCTACCCAAAGTGGCATCTGAAGCAAACATAAACCAGTCCATTAATCTGCCCGTTTTCTTTCCTAACTTCCAAAATAAAGGTGAACACAAACTTCATTTGTTAGATGTTCATAGACAGCTTCGTTTTTATCTTCATAGAACAAAATCTTTCCGCAAGACTGACCAGTTGTTTGTTTCCTTTTCCAAAGCATTTATGGGAAAGCTATTTCTAAGGTTTCTTTGGCAGATGGATCACATGCCTACAAAGCAAAAGGTTCATCTCCTCCTGGTATTGTTAAGGCTCACTCTACCAGGTCCATGGCGACTTCTGCTGCCTTTTGGTCTAGGGTTCCTTTGACTACATTTGTGCAGCAGTGACCTGGGCCAATTCACATACATTCATTTCCCATTACAAATTAGATCTGTTTTCTAAGGGTAGAGCATCCTTTGGCTCTGCGGTGCTCAGGAATATCCTTCCATAAGGGCCTCCCAGGATTGGAGTAGCTGGGGACTCTGTCCCACAGGTTGCAGATAAAATGAAGTTAACTACTTCAGATAAAGAAGTTATGTACTCACCATGACGTTCCATCTGAGTAGTTACACTTCATTTTTCTGCAGCATTCCCTCCCTCTGTCCCCAGGATATTGCCCTGTCTTTTCAGGTTTGGTAAATTGGGCTGAGTTGCTTATGTATTTAGTTGCAGCAAACTTGATCTGAGGGAAGGTAGGAGAAGGTAGTGCATTGTGGTTAAGAGGAGGAGCTTGGAGCAGATGCTAGAAAGAAGTTGCCGGCTCGGATCCATATATTCACAGGTTGCAGAAAAGTGAAGTATAACTACTCAGATGGGACGTTATGGTGAGTACATAACTTCTTTTTTTATGTTAGACAATGCCTGTGAGTGCAGCTGCTGTTTGATTTTATGGTAATTGTTCGTGTCTGATGGGGCATTTTTGAAGATGTACTTAGCTTTTTGTGTTTTGCCCTAAGTTAATAGGGGGTGGAGTTCAACAATTTATTGATTTTATTTATTTTTGTTTGAACGTTTTCATTTAAACAAAAAGTCTTTAAAAATGTGACGTAGGTTCAAAAGGAAAGTAAAATAAACAGCTGAATAAAAGATCAGCCTCCCAAACATTGAGTTAGTATGTGCAGGTAATGCAAAAGTTGATGATACACATTGAAAAATACTCTGGTATAATTTGTGGGAACAATAGCATTTTAACATAATGGCTGCGGTATCCATATTATATTGCAAAGTAAATAGCCTTACAGGTATAGCCAATAAGAAAAGAGTATTGAATTGCATGAAGAAATGCAGAGTCCAAGTAGTAATGCAGGAGATACATTTGGAAAGAAGTGAGCATATGAATTTCACTAAGAAGGGATTTCAAGATGGATATTATAAGGGACAAAGGTATAGGGGAATAATTGTACTGATTTGCTAGAGTGGCTCAATAGTGATTAAAGTGGGGGGAATACCATAAATCTACCATTATTGTAAGGCGCTGTTAGAAAGGGAGGAGGATTGCACTGGCATTCATACTCCAAAAACTGCCATTATGGGGCTTATGAAAATATGGGGAGAAATGATCAGCTTTCAGCAAGGAATATTACTTGTAGGTGTGGACTGGAACTGGATTTGCAATAGTGAGGATATATCGGTCGGGTCTATGTCAATTATTCGAACGCTTAAAATGTCGAACATTATACAGTCGAGACCATATGTTCGACATTTCAGGTGTTCGAAGGTTCACTTTTAATGGTGCCATACGGTGCAGAATGGGAGAATTTCCCTTTTCTGCACTGAAGTGCGGTCTCGGAGTTGGTATATTTAAGTCGGGGGGGTGTAGGGGGGGCTTGCCCACCTGCTCGCACTATTAGTGTTTGTTTTTTTTTTTTTTTATTAGATGGTCGAACTTCCAAATTTTGACCATATGGTATCCGACATTTTAGAAGTTCGAATATTTGACATAGAACCCTATCTGTCACCAAGGAGATTCCTGAAGAAATGTGTGAAAATATTTTTTATGGAAGATGTGAATTCAGTAGTATGAACTCTGAGAGAATATACATATTCCCTAAGGTGTAAAATGTCTGGGATAGACTAGATAGAAATCGTTTTCACAAAAATGTGCATTTAATTGAAAGCTTCAGCACGCACCCAATAACTATTTTAGATCATTCACTGATGAAAACAAACAGAAAAATGCATTGTAATGCAGCAGAAATGAGACGCTGGTGCTTTCCCACCCATGTGTTAAAGAGAGAGGAATTTAAGGTATGGGTGGTGGAAATTGTTCGAGTTATTAGGGAAACGGAATTTTCTACAGACGTTCTAGCTAATGTGGGATAAAATGACGTTGTAGCTAGTGTGTGGGATAAAATGATGTTGTAGCTAGTGTGTGGGATAAAATGACATTGTAGCTAGTGTGTGGGATAAAATGACGTTGTAGCTAGTGTGTGGGAAAAAAATGACGTTGTAGCTAGTGTGTGGGAAAAAATGTCGTCGTAGCTAGTGTGTGGGATAAAATGACGTTTTAAAAATAGTGTAGAAATAAAAGATAGATGTAGTTAAGTAATTAGAATAACTTAGAAGGCCTGCCAAAGGTTAGCATTGTAGATTAAGGGGAGTCTCGAAAAGTGAGAAGAGTGCTTAAGAGAAAATAAGGGGATATTTGTATAATATGCATGAATTTAGAAAGATTGCTGTTGAGCAACTGTTTTGATAATAATTCTAGAGCACAAAAGCAATTACTGAAACGACTTGGGCAACAGGGTAGAAAAGGTAGTCACCAAACTTAGGATGCTATAATGAGAAAACTAACCAGAGGTCCTCTAGAAGTTCAGATGTTCATAGAATTTCTGAAATACCGCTAATATATATGTGTAAAGCACTGAAGTGTGAAAATGAAAAAGAGTATAGATTGAAATATTTTATGGAGACTTAATTATGCCCAGGTTAGAGGTAGGTGAGGCTAATCAACTAACAGCCGAGACAAGAAGGGGTGAGATGAAAATATCAATCTTCAGGAAAGTCTCCAGCAACAGATGGTATTCCTGTGGCAGTTAGGAGGGAAGAAAATTATAAAGATCCAGAAGATTTTGTTTAACAGTGTTTTAAAAGGAGGGGGCACACCAACATCTTTGAAAAAATGGTGGCTGTATTACCGAAGACACTAAAGCCCCATCAGACTCCACTTTAGAGATGCATTTAAATTTTAAAATGTGAATCTGATCTCTCTTTCGTCCCTCCTCACAAATGGGTTACGGATCCATCCTCTGATCCGATTCGGCCACATTTCTTCAGACTAGGATCCAAGTCTCAAGCTCCTCCCACTACCTACAATGCCCTGCACTCTAACCAACCTCCTTAGATCTCTTTCGATGACAGTGAAATCAGATGTGGTCGCTTGAGTATAGAGTATTTTCGGTAATTTCCTGGGTATCTTCTTCGCAGGAGTGTTCTTTTCTTTATTTCCGTGTTTTAAATTCCTCCCCTATCCTTTTATCAGTGTGTGCGTGGAGTCTTCTCTATCACCCTTCCTATCGCCCGCCCTTTTTCTAAGTTTCCCGTGCTTTGGATAGCCGTTTCTTTCTTTAGGCTCCCCTTCTACTTTTCTCTTTCACTAGAAAAAAAAAAACAAAAACCTATTTCTTTTTAGTGCTTTCTGCCTGTCTGGTTTCTTCTAGGGTTTCCCTTTTTTGTGTGTGTAAAGTTTGTTTCTTGGGTGATGGCTGCCAAACCCTCTGGATTTTAAATGGTGGTCAGAATGCAGATGTAATTTCTGCATTCTGATGCACACTCAGTGTTTACTGCTTGGGCGCAGAGCATCTGCGGTTGGCCTGCTCTATTTCTGAAAGCTTTAACCCTAGAGCTTTAGCTGACTGCAGAAGCAAGTTGATTTTGAAGGGCATTTAGCCAGCTTCCTCTCCAGGGGCTCAGACCCCCTCTAAGAGCCTCGCGTTAACCTCCAACTCCAAGAAACGCCCTCAGAAGTCTTCGAGGGTGTCTTCAGAGTTGCCTGCTAAGGTTGGGAGGCTCTCTGATCCAACTTTCTGGGAACATAGGCCTACTGTGGCTCCAGGGAATCCGAAGTTCTCTTCGGATCCATCTAGATCCGTGGTGATCACCAGCTCACCTGATAACTGCTGCCCCCTCCTCTTCAGATTCTAAGACCTGTGATCCTTCAGCAAGGGGCCCTGCACCAGTGCTGGGGTTCGAGTTGGCTCTGCTCCTTGGTATGCAGTAGAATTTGTTTAGGCACTCCAGACCCCCCCCCCCATGGCTTCCTCCAGGTCTTCTAAGAGTCTTTCAGAGGCCGACATGCATAGGGTGATAAGGATGATCTTCAAGACTCTGATCTAGCAGTGGGTCTTCTCAGCTCTATCCCCCTAAGAGTTCTGAGAGTCTCTCCCTTCAAGTCCAGTCTCCTTCTCTTATCTGTGTTATGGCTTTAGAGTCACAGGTTCATGGCTGATTCAGGTATCCAGGGTTGGATGTACCGAGCCTGCCTTTTTCCATTCTGACCGTTGCCTTCACATTCTCTGTTCCACTGTGCTCAGATCATAGTTAGACGTCCCCATTGAGGGGATCGGCTTCTACATTGTTGGAGCCGTTTCTTCATCTCAGTGCTTAAGAGCTGGACTGTTCGGGTCCGATGTTGCCAGGGACACAGGCTTCTGGCCCTCTTTTGTAGCCTCTGCTCCAGTGGAGTTGGGGAGGAATTCTCTGGTCCTTCAGCATTCCCGAGTGGTAGAGCTTCCTCTACCCACAGGTATCCGGTCCCTTTGAGCAATGCTCTCTCCCGCCGACTTTCTTTGATCAGAGACTTGAGCCTGTTATTCCTGTCCTGAGTCAGCCTGGCCAGACTGGTCTCCAAACCCTTCCTCCAGAGGGAGCACCCACCTCTTCCAAGACCTCCCTGGAGCACCTCACAGAGGTGATACCTCATTAGAGGACGTGCAAAAGGGGGCACACTGACCTCTCCTTGGAGTCAATAACCCAGGATACGGACTTAGATGAAGGGGAGGGATTCCGCAGATAACCACTGGAGGACGTCTCCTTTGGAGATATTTTAAAAATTCTATGGCAGAAAGGCTGCTGGTCAGCCCAACCTCCCTCCTCTGAGAAGTCTGTTTTTTGAAAGCCTTCAGGAAGGGCCCATCTACATCCTGGGTGGTTCCCCTGGTGGACGATTTAGTGGATTTAGTGTCCAGCCAGGCCTGGAAGGGGGCGGACTTGGACAAACCAATCCCCAAGCTCCCCAACAAATTTTTGTCCCCCCAAAGCCAGACTTTATTGTAGGAAAGGTATTCCAGTGGATGCCATTGTTGTGGCAGCTGCCACCAAAAAGTAGCTAGCAGAGCTCCATTGTCCATCTGCTGAACAGGGAGTCCAGAGTGATGGACAGGTTTGGGAAGTGCGTTTACACCTTGGCCACCTTCTTGCTGAGGGTGTTCACCTATCTGGCACACTTTACTCGCTTATAAAGGTGCCTGGTGAAAGAGCTTTCGGACTCTCTGGCAGAGACCATATCGAAGGAGGACTTCAAGAAAGTCTCTCTCCAACTGGCTACTCTTTCGTCCTTGTCCAATTCATCCATGAAGCTAATTTCCCATTCCATGGAAGGCGCCTCTCAGGCAGCCAGCTCTGGGATTGCTATTTGGAGACATGCCTGGATGAGGCTTTCATTTTGCCGAGCCCTTTTAAGAAGTTCTTTAACGTCCCCTTTGATGGATTCTCACTGTTTGGTACATCAGTGAAAGAGAAACTAACCTACAGCGAACAAGAGGAGAAAACTTTGTCTGTCAGGGGTCAAGTTCTCCACTCCACATTGCACCTTTTCTAGAAATCAGTGCAGTGGAAGGAAAACCTGGTTCTGTAAATCCCAGGGGTCTTACCAAGATCACTGTGGGGGTGTTCACAAGATCATTGTGGGGATTCTTCTTCTAGGGGCAGAGGAGGAAATTTCAGTAAGAGATACCGTTCCAGAGGCAGAGGGGGTCTGCAAAATTGGGCCTTCAGGGAACCTTTCTTTGATAGGCCCTTTCAGCACTCTTGAAGTGCTGCCTGACTGCTTATCTTTGGAGGCAGTTGTAGGTCTGTTCTCTCTACACCCTACCGCCTGGACCGATATAACACAAAACAAGTGGGTGCTAGAGATTATATTCAGAGACTTTATCCCCTTCCAAAGTTGTGTTTCGGAGAGGTCATACAGGTTCCCTAACGTTCCACCCAGTCAGACGGAGCTTGCAGTAGCAGAAATTGTATGCCTACTGCAAAAAACAGTCATCCAAAAGGTCCTGATGCACAAAGAGGATTTGGAACTTAATCTCGCTTCTTTATAATGCCAAAGCAAAACCGAGGATCAAAACAAGTTAAACTTGCTCGTAAAGAAAGCAAAATTCCGAATGGTGACAATTCAGTCCATTCTTCCACTACTGTGGAAAGACGATTTGGAAGTGCTCTGTGGACTTTAAGGAGGGGTACTATCACATCAAAACAGAAAGGTATGCCAGGAATCATCTGCACTTCCGGCTGGGAGCCAGTCATTTTTAATTCAGGGCTCTGCCCTTTGGACTTGCCACAGCCCCTGGGTGTTTAACAAATGCATGGTAGTAGTCGCAGCTCACCTCAGACTGCAGAGATTGCGGGAGTTCCCTTTCTTGAATGACTGGCTCTTTACTGCCCCAACCAGGCATCAGCTGATGCAGGCCAGGGATTACTTTTTCAATCTTGCCAACCATCTGAGGGTTACTATAAATCTGGCAAAGTAAAATCTTTCCCCTGTGCAAACTTTAGAGTTCATTGGAGCTACTTGAACACAGTCAGTCAGATTGCTGCTCTTCCCCCTCATCACATCCTAATCTTGAGTTATCGGGTACAAACAGTGTTTAGCTTCCCCTCCAGCAAGGCTAATTCTCCAAGCTGTAGGTTCTGTAGCAGCTCCTATCCCACTAGTTCCTCTTGCAAGATATTTTGTGAGTCCTTCAATGGATTCTGGCTGCTAAGTGGTCTATACTCTTACCAGCCTCTGTCTGCTCCTGTCAAGCTGACTCCTGTTTGGAGAAGGCATCTCCAATGGTGGCTTCTGTCTGATGACCTGACATTAGGCAGACCTTTCCTTCTTTCACTGCCCGCCTCTGTGATAACAGATGCTTCCCAGTTGGGGGTGGGGGGAGACATTACAAGGGGAAGATGGTCCTAGGCACGTGAACTCCCAAAGGGACCATAGGGACCAGATTGCCTATCAGTTTTCTGGCGATGACCGCTGTCGTCCTCACGTTGCATGCCTTTCAAGATGTC
This sequence comes from Protopterus annectens, assembly GCF_019279795.1. Lineage (NCBI taxonomy): Eukaryota > Metazoa > Chordata > Ceratodontiformes > Protopteridae > Protopterus > Protopterus annectens. The sequence goes on along the minus strand of NC_056744.1, from coordinate 1,438,352,197 downwards.
ATCCTTCTAGGAAAGATTGCAATCGACAGAGACATCAGTTGTGTGGTGTATCAACAAATGGGAGGAGCCCACTCTTACCCATTGTGCAGAGAAGCCATGAGAGTTTGGGAATGGGAGATGTCTTCGGAACATTTTCTGCTTGCAGTGCATATACCAGGGAAATCCAACATCCTGGCAGACGAGCTCAGCAGGTCCATTCTGACCCCTTACTAGTGGTCCCTCAATCAATCAGTAGCGGACTTGATCTTTAGCCATTGGGGCCAGCCTTGCTGTGACCTATTTGCATCCCCCCAGAGCAATAAATGCAGCAGCTACTTCACTCTGATTCCCCCTCCGGAGGAGTCCCTAAGGGACGCCGCTGTTCATGATTGGTCCTCTGGTCTCTTCTTTGCTTATCCCCCACTGCCTTCGATTCCAAAGATTCTCTAGAAAGCAAAACATCTGAAGTCCATGGTATTCCTCATTGCCCCCTTTTGGCCTTGTCAGATGTGGTTCCCCTTCCTCTAGTCTCATCTGAAGTATCTTCCATGGTTTCTGGAACCCAAACAAGATCTCTTTTCTCACCCCATAGAGAGTTATCACCCCAGTCTGATGTCCCTCAAATTGACTGCTTGGTTTCTCCACTTCCAGTGATCATTCAAAGTTCCAGCTTTCCTTCCTGAGTACGAGACATTATTTTGTTCTTTCAAAAACCAGCTACTAAAAACGTTTACGGTAGCAAATGGAACTCTATTTAGCAGCTATCTCCAATTTTCATTCTGGCAATG